>NC_056744.1:1012776866-1012811866 GCF_019279795.1 Protopterus annectens
GGATCCAGTTGGCTGGAAGAGAAGGAGCTTTGTTTTGTTGGGATTTAGAATGAGTTGGGAGATAGTGAGACATTTTTCTACAGATAGAAAGGAATCTTGGATTATGGTGTGGTGGTCTTGTAGGGAGAAGGCTGCGCATATTATAAGTATGGCTATGGGGTATGCTATTGCATCTGCTGCGATTTGGAGAAACTCTGCTGGGAGACTGTCTGTGGCTAGGGTGGTTCATTTCAGGTTTTGGAGTAGCTTTTTAATGTAGCAACAGATACAGGGTATAATTTAAAGTGGTTGGAGCTATTTTCTGATGTTGTGTTGTGCTGGAGTTTGAAACAGGAAGCGTTGGTGGGAATGCTTTGACAATTTGCCAGGGCTTGGATAGTTTCTGTAAAATATTTATTGAATTGGGTTGCTGTGTTAAGAGTTGCTGGTTGATGCCGGATTGGGAGGAGCTGATTTACCTGGTAGAAGTAAATTATTTATAGCAGCCCAGAACTTTTGTGGGTTATTGCGGTGTTTTTTTCTGGATTATTGTGGTAATATTTGATTTTGTCTAATTTTACTAGTTTCTTTGCTTTGTTTCAGAGTTCTAAGAATGCTTGTCTTGCGATTTGGGTTCTGTTTTTGTGAAACTGTTCCCAGGCCTTATCTCTAGCTTTGAGTATGGATCTACATTCTTTACTTAGCCAAGTACATCATTAGCTTTTGCTCTAATAATTCTAGGAGGTGCATGGCAGTTTAGTATATCTAAGAAAGTGGTGTTGAAAGAGTTAACAGCATCATCTAGGGGTAGTAGTCTAAGGGGTTCCCAGTTACAGCTTTTTAGAATGGAGATGAAACTGTTTGGGTTGAGGTTTTTTTTTTTATTTTTAATTAAGCGGTAGGTGGGATGACTGTTTATTTGAGTGCAGGTTCTTAATAGAAAAGTTGGCTAATGGTCACTCAAGCCATCAGTGAGCTAGCCTGTTTGAGAAGATAGAGTGGCGTTGTTAACCAAAATCCAGTCTAGGATAGACTGCCGATTGGAAGATTTGTCAGTCCTTGTAGGAGATGTGATGAGTTGGCAGAATCCGAGGAGGATAACATGGGATGTTGGATTCTGAGAGGAGCTGAAGTTGGCCATCAGGGTTGTTTCCTGTGGAAGGGAATTGTAAATCCAGTATAATATGTTTTCAAGTGTGGGAATGTTGTTTCCCGGTGGGATAAAAATGCCTATGATCTTAATGTGTTTTTTTGGGACTGATGTTTAATTTAGCAGAGATTAGTTGTGCATTTTCAAAGTCAGTGATACTTAATTCCCAACGGTATAGTGTTAGGTGGTCTTTGAATAAGATTGCTACTCCTCTGTCCCTTCTGGTTTTCCTGTATTTACATAGAATATTGTATCCAGGAGTTATGACTTTGTTGTTGTTGTTTCTGGGTTTAAGCCATGTCTCTGTTAATATTACAATATCGGGAGAACAACACATGTAGGTCATGAACTTTATTTACAATACTTCTGACATTCATATTAAGGATGAAAAGGGAAGAACTATTTCTCTGGTGTAATAGTTTAGGGTGAAAAATGATGGAGTTGTTTCCCATATTATGAAGGGAGTGGGACCAGGATTAGGGTGTATATCCCCAGAGCAGTTTAATTCCCTAATAAAAACAAACACAAACAACCAAACCAAACACCACCTCCAAAGGAAACCTTAATAGGCAAAAAAAGCAAAAATGAAACAAAGGCTTCCACCACAATGAGAAGTACACTGAAAAATTCTGTTAGGATACAAGGTTTAATAAAAGGAAGAAATAAAAAGCACAAATTGTGCTGTTCAGATTGCAGGTCAAACAGGATAAGTGCTTTCAGTTAAAAAACCTGAGCAGCACAATTTGTGCTTTTTATTTCTTCGTTTTATTAAAGCTTGTATCCTAACAGAATTTTTCAGTGTACTTCTCGTTGTGGTGGAAGCCTTTTTTTCATTTTTATTAATTCCCTAATAAGGTGTAAAATCTGTTTGGCAAGCTTGTTTTGTAGTTTGGCATGTTTTAGGTGGGTTTGGGATGTGGTTGCTAGAGGCTGGAATTTGGTTGCATGGTAATCTATGTAACTAGTATAGAAAAGTTAAGGAGCTATGATAAAGTATAGTGGTCTATATTTGTGGGATAGTGAAGAGGTTTGTCAAGGAGAGGAATTGGTGGACTGTGGTAGAGTGTGATATGATGTTAGGGTGTATATGAGTAACAGCAGTGAGCTGGTTGAGATGTATAGAGCTGGATGGAGTAAGTGTGTCTTATTAAGGCGAAGCACATTATTAAGGTATTTTGATATGTTAGCATGTAGACTGTTATGAGTATAATGGAGTTGGTGGCTGATGAATTATAGTAGTAGTAGTTTACTGTGTGTGGGTATAAGGTGCGTGAAGTTGTGGGGGCGTGGGGATGATTTGATTGAAGTATCAATAAGTGAGGAGTAAGGTGGGTATGTTAGGTTTAGTAGTGTGATGTAAGAAGTTGTCTTGCTTGTGATGGCTGTTGTAATGTGGGTGGGGTTAGAGAGGTAAAAATCTAGTTGAAGTGGGGGTGTGTGGGAATGGGGGTAGGGGAGCAGGGTGAGCCTGAATGGAGCAAGTGCAAATGGAGCAGGTAGGATCTGACTGGAGCTGCATGCAAAAAGAAAAACACTCTATCACTCAGGTGAGAAGTTCAGGAGTTAAGGTCTGTCCCAGCAGATTTGCAGTTTCCAAATTCACTACAGTTTAGCACTGTCCCAGGGTTTAGTCTAATTTTTACAACTAGGGTAATACTTTCAGCCATTATTTATCACTTATGAGTCCTAGAGAAAGTCAGCTAGATAGTGTAGGTTAGGGGAATTCTGTAGAAAAAAGGTGGAGACAGGTCTAGAGAGTCGGGGTTGTGGAGATGTTTGAGTGGGTCTTAAAACACACAATACAGCTTAACTTCTTTCTATTTTATAAAAAAGTTTAGACATACAAGTTTAGCAGATTGCCTTTTCAGTTACCGCTGGTTTGGATAGGTTTGTGTGACCTTGTGACTGGTTTGATTTTTATCTTGGCAGATTTGTGAGAGTGTGTGGTGGTTATATAGCTGGATGGTTGGTATGTCTAGGTACCTAAGATACAAGAAAAAACAGGAGGGAAAAGAAGGGAGATGTTAGATTGGTAGACAGGCAAGGATAAAAAATAATAATAAAGTATGCAGTAGTAAGGTGAAGAGCAGTAAGTGGTGCAGGAATACATAAAACAGGCAGTTACAACAATGCAGTTACTGAAGAAACATCTTCCCTAAGTTAGGTTTTCAAACATAGTATAACCATTTCTAACTGCTTCAGAGTTTATAGCAAGTCTCCATTACTTTCTATACAAACATACAAGGCCCTATGCACAGTGACATCTCAGCAGTTGAATAAAAGTATTATGTGCACAGTAATTGTTCAGCTATCGGTGAAAGACCATTTGGTACAATGGTTAAGGTGTTTGCCTTCCAGGTAGAAGGTTCGATCTTCACTTCTGGTAAAAGTTCACTGATTAAAGATATAGAATTTTGTTGAGAAGGGTTGGCGTAATGGTTAAGGTCTTAACCCTACAGATACAAGGTACAGGGTTTAAGTCAGACCTCTGGTTATTGGCTAGCTTGTAATAGTCTGCAGACTGATAGCTTACTGTTTACCTATGAACCTGTCAGTGTTGAAATCACAGACAACCAGTGAAATAGTTGCATCCACTTTAAAACAAACATGCACAACTGTTCACAGTAAAGCAGTGAAAAAGTTGCGTCCACTTTAAAACAAGCATCCTGTTTAAAACGATCACAGATGTTTATGTAGCTATTACTAGAAATTCACTTAATGCACTTTGAGCCACTATTACTGCAGAGAAATAGATGCTAACTCCCAGTAATTGTAAATCAAGTGCGCATTTCTCTAAACCTTAACTCTTACATATAATAATTAAAAGAATATTGAACCATTACAACAGCAACTATTTCCAGAAAGAAACTTAGTATTCTGACATTGGTAGAGTATTCAATAAGGTATTATTAACACATAGCTGTACCTTTGCTAAAACAAAACGAGGTAGAAGTTAATCCAAGGAGCAACCACTGTACATCACCAGAAGATGCGACTTGTATATTGGATGGGGGAACCAAGAAAAATGGCACTGAACACCAGACTCTGGATTTTAGATAGTGCAGGGGATGTAGGAGGAAGGAAATGTTGCAAAAAGGGTCCTGAGTGTGGGTAGCAAGGAAAAATGAGGTAAGATCTGACTGGAGCTGTGTGGAAAAAGAAAAACAATCTGTGACTCAGGTGTGAAGTTCAGGAGTTAAGTTCTTTCCCAACATATTTGCATTTCCCAAATTCAGTACAGTTTAGCACTTACCCAGTGTTTAGTCTAATGTTTACAACTAGAGTAATACTTTCAGCCATTATTTATCACTTATGGTTCCTAGAGAGAGTCAGCTAGATAGTGTATGATAGGGGAATTCTGGAGAAAAGGGAGGATGCTTAAGTCTAGAGAGTTGGGGTTCTGGTGATATACGAGCAGGTCTTAAAACACACAATACAGTTTAACTTCTTTCTCTTTTTAGATAAACAAGTTTAGCAGATTGCCTTTTCAGTGACCGCAGGGTCGGATAGGTTTGTGTGACCTTGCGACTGGTTTGTTTTATCTTGGCAAATTTGTGAGGGTTTGTGGCGGCTATATAGCTGGATGGTTGGTATGTCTAGGTACAAGTTTAGCAGACTGGCCTTTTCAGTGACCACAGGTTTGGATAGGCTTGTGCAACCTTGTGACTAGCTTGTTTTATCTTGACAAATTTGTGAGGGTTTGTGGCGGTTATATAGCTGGATGGTTGGCATGTCTAGGTACAAGTTTAGCAGACTGGCCTTTTCAGTGACCACAGGTTTGGATAGGCTTGTGCAACCTTGTGACTAGCTTGTTTTATCTTGACAACTTTGTGAGGGTTTGTGGCGGTTATATAGCTGGATGGTTGGCATGTCTAGGTACAAGTGTAGCAGAAAACTTTTCAGTGACTGCATGGTTGGATAGGTTTGTGTGACCTTGCAACTGGTTTGTTTTATCTTGGCAAATTTGTGAGGATTTGTGGCAGTTATATAGCTGGATGGTTGGTATGTCTGTAGAATTTATTACTTTTAATATTCCTCCATGGTAACTGATGTCCAGTACCTGTTGTTTGTTTCTTGTTTCACTTGACTCATCTTTACCAGTGGTTATTCCTTTTTGGTTTGTTACACTAGCTGATAAACTTAGCACAAGTTTTACCTCCCATAGTTATGGGTATTCCACACATTCCACAGTCCAAGCCACCCCCTGTAATTATTATGGAACAAGTACTCAAAGCCCTCTCAAAAGCTAAGAATGTTTCAGTCATGGACCCTGATAATACACCAGATTTCCAGATTATCCTTACCAAGTATTATCATTCTGAACCCATATTTAACCTCCTTCATCTGTGCCTCACCATTGATTATCTGCCTGAAGCATGGAAAACAGCACTGTAATGCCATTACAAAAGGATGGCCCAACTATGGACCCTGCTAACTAAAGATCCATTAGTCTTACTAGCCTCATATGCAAGGTAATGGAATGTATTACTTCATACCTCTTTAATCTGAGCTTTGAAATTCACTTAACATTGGATTCTGATCAAAATGTGGCTTTGTCAATGTTAGGTTCTGCCTCTTTAACCTTCTTAATTTCCTTTAAATAGTCATTAAAGCAATGATCAGTACTTATGCAGTACATATAGCACACCTGTACCTGGCCCTGGCCCACATTACTGACAGTATTCTGCATGCATGCATTATTGACATACATGTAAATCTGAATATATGAATAGGAAAGGGCTCAACACTATGCTGTGTGGCAAATCAGTGGTAATGTTTTTGCTTTCAGAGGCAGTACCTGTGGCTGTAACCACAAGGGCCCAGTCAGACCAGTGAGCTGTCCATCACTATGAATTTATATTCAGATTTACAATTGGAAGACTTGTACCGCATGGCTCGGAGCTGGTCCATCTCCTGTTTGTCTTCCATTTCTCAGATTTCATGGCAATACTCCTGGGCTAAGGTTAAATAAGTTTGCAGATGACTGTTAAGTGGGTACTGTTATTTCATCTTCTATAGACTCCCAATTAATCAAACATGAGTTAGACTATGTTAACAAATGGTGAAAGGAAAATGGTCCCAAATTTGAGAAAATGTGGAAAAGTTCATTTTGATAAGCAAAACCTTTTCACATCATACCAGGAGAGGAGACAGGCTTGTTTTCCAAACTCTAATCATTGACACTCATTTGTGAACTCACTAGTGTGTAATCAGCCAGCTTTTCTGCTGCAGGATGAAATACTGGAATACAGGTGATTTTCCCTATCCCACAGAGAGCCATCATACGATATAGGTTATGCACTCATCCAATCAGATGGTGTAAGGGATCAAGGGACTTTTGCTGGTGGCACTTTATCTTTTGATCATCACATCTCTGTAGCAGTTCAAAAAGTCCTATACCTCCCTCTATTAATTTACAAAGGCATCTCCTCTTGCTCCAAAGAAGTCTTAATTTCCCTTTACTCATCTCTCTTCAATTACATTATTGAATCTAATGCCCATTTTGATATGTATTTGTCTATAAACATATAACTTAGCTTGATAGACCTCAGAAATTCCTAACTAAAATGATCAATGTATTTAAGACCCTCAGCTATTTAAACAGAATGGCACTCCAGCCTTTTGAACCACAAAAAATCAAAATGCCATTGACCACAAGTTCCTTAAACACCTGGTTAATGGATCTAAACCTTCATCAAGAGATAAGTAAGACACATTTAAACCCTAACATGCATGCTCCGAGGCATAACCTCATGCCATGCAAAACAAAAATTCTGTTAAGCCCTCCCACACCTCCACATCCCCTGCTACTTAAATATTCTAACTTCAGAATTGTACAACACCAGGAAAATGGCACATTCTGTAACTCCAGCATTGTGCAATTTCAAGGAAAGGACATGGTTCTAAACTCCTGTACTGTACAATTCCAGGGAAAGGGCATATTCCTCAACTCTAGTACTGTAGTGAGCTTGTTCAGCTGTTATCCATCTACTTTGCCAAACAAAGTGTGTTATAAAAACATGTTGACCTTAGCCACAATCAACTAAAACCCTAAAACCAAGTAAATTAAAACTGTATGTTTGTGTCTTTCAGCTTTTCTCAGTTAGGGGTCGCCACAGCAGAACTCTGGTCCACTAATGATTGGTAGTTGATTTTTATGTGCTGAGTTACCAGCCCTGACACACAACCTTTAACGAAGGTATGCCCATTCACGCATGTCTCCACGCAGAAGACGCTCTAGCTGAGAATCAAACCGGACAGCGTATTACTGTGTGGCGACAACGCTACCGCAGCACCACCACCGCGGGTCAAATTAAAACTGTATATATATATATATATATATATATATATATATATATATATATATATATCTATATATATATCTATGAATCCATGTCATATCCACGAAAACACACATAACCGATGACCAGATCACAGAGACGAGATCGCCGACACAATACATCCCCAACAATGGTAAGTATATGTATTACGGAACAGAATATATTCCCGTATCCACAATACAGTTAAAAAACAAAAATAAACATGTGTATAGCAGGGGGGCAAGCCCCCCTCACCCCCCCATGTGGGGGGCTGTGCCCCTCTCACACCCCTACATAAATATACAAACTCCAAGATCGCACCACATTGCAGAAATGGGAATACATCCCATTTCCCACTACTCACCATTGTCGGGGATGTGTTGTGTCGGCAATCTTGTCTCAGTGATCCGGTTGTCGGTGAAGTGTGTAGTCGTGGAACTGATAGGTTCCTATATATATATATATATATATATATATATATATATATATATATATATATATATATATATATATATGGATCTACTTCATATAGTCAACATACCATTTTGTCAACTTTCACATCATTGAGACCCCATTGTCGAACATTTAAAATCACGAACACCCATCCGGAACATTGTATTATTCCACAGGGAAAGTAACTACTTGGTCACCATGGGGAACTTTGCCCTTTGCATCACTGTTGTGTGATCTCAGACTTTGTATATTTAGTTAGGGGAAGTGTGGGGGGGGGGAATCCCCCCACTTTGGTGGGTTTAATTTTGCTATGTTTCTATTTTAGTTGTTAGTCGCCAAGTGGTTACATTCCCCGAGGAAAGTAACATAACACAGCAACATGTACAATAATGACAGGTGACTGAGCATTACAGATGTCACTGTATGTGCATTTGTATAATTCACAGTATGACACTGGTTCCCACCTGTAACAAACACAGAAACAGTACCAGTGGCACAGCAGGGATATGCGTTGGTCAGTAATGACTGTCATGTAAGTGCAGTAGTGCAGGTTACAAGTGACTGTGCTTTTCTGTACACTAATACTATTGTCATGTGGATATTGAAAAAAGCATCCCCGTCTGAGAGCTGCATAGCTAGAGATAGCGTTACATAGACTAAGTGCGACTGCTGCTGCTACAGTGTCAAATTACTCATAAAAACGAAAGTATCAATCATAGAAGTAGTTATCATGGAACTGCAGCACTGCAGCACACAGCCAATAATCCAGGCCATCCGCAGTCATCATCTCATGGCGTGGACTACATAACGCCTAATGTCAGGCTCCAGATTATATAAGCAGTGTCAGTTTCATGGCAGCAGTGACATCAGTAAGACTGTGTCACAGATTACCAGGAATAAAAAAATAAAATGCCAGTAGGGTGCCATCACAATAGCATAGCTACCGGTTGTGTACCCAGCAGCCAGGCACTGCCCACACTTACCAACAAAGTAACAGTAAAACAATGCACCCTGTCAGTAGCACATCAAAACCTCAAGTAGGAGATGCAGTATAAGTGGGGGGCAGACCTGTATGCAGCCACCAAATGTGGTAGAACAAAATAGCAGGCAGATACATTGCATAACAGAAGTAATGGTTGACTGTGATACATATGTACAAATCTAAATAAAGTAACAGAAGTGATTTCAACATGCAGACATCAACAGATCTATGCAGCTGTAGAACTTTCTTTCCAGGAAGCTCATTCTGGAAAATAGTACAAAATGGGAACGTTTTAGCACAATTCATAAAAAACTATGAACTAAAACTATGCAACAGACAACACCCTTAGACATGGAGTTATGACAGTGCATAGAAGTTCATGATTAAAGTTGCATGTGTAGCATGAAGCGACAAAGGATATATTGCAGTTCAGTTTCCAGACTGTATGGTGTGCACATTTTTAGGAAAGATATATGCTCAGTAAAGCAACTTCGCAAATGAGACAGAAAGCACTGCTGTACACTGACATTGATATTTACAACTTACATTGCTGACCACATGCAAGAAATATTGCCTCTGTTATTGACAAAATAAGGTTAGTAAAATGCAGTATAACGTATCACCTAAGTGCAACAGAGATGTTTTTTTATCTGTTATTTTTGTCATGTTTTGCTCCTTTTCTGAACTTGTATATTTTTCTGCTTTGTACAGCACTAGTTTTTCATTTTAGGACTAACACCCAAAATATGACAGCATTATCTCTATGAGACAATCCTGGGTATAATACATAAGCAAAATAAATACCATTACATACATATGAAGAAATTCACAAGGGTAAGAAAATAGATTGGCCCACCCTGTCTGGCCATTCATAAATATATCTGTCTATCTATCTGTCTATCTATGTATCTGACTATCTATCTATCTGTTGACAGGGTTAGTCCCACTAGGTTAGATGGGCTGTTTTCAGGAGAGATCTGAGGTGGTATTTATACTGACTAGGGGAAATTTGGCAAGGATCCTGGGGAAATTTCCCTACTCTTTTCAATAAGTGCTGTGGGACCTTTTACATAAATCTGAGCTACCACCAACTCCAGCTGATAGGACCTAAGTTTAATGTCACATTACCCTACTTTCTGGATTAGCTGCAGGTTTTATTTAAGCAGCAGCGTATTTCCCATTTCATCCTGGCATAACAACTGTCTTGCCTGCATTCAATGCATTCCTGAATTATGTCACTCTTGTTGATGCTGTATGGACAGATATCACTGTATGGTAAGAATATTTTGTAATCTATAACTTTGTGTGCTGTAAAGTGTTTATTTTCTTCAGGAGGACAGTAATCTGTGCTTCCTGAAATCAACAGACAAACTGTATTCCTCTAACCAAAAATGTATGTACCTGCTGGCTGTCCCAGTTTTATTCTTCATGCATAAGGTGGGTGCTAAAGACAATGGCAGGTATCTCTTATGTATGACATCACCAATACATTGTAGTGTTGAATTCTACTTCTTCAGCACTCATTGAGACCTAGCATCTATATGTTATATAGGAGAGTGGTATGTATGAAATTAATATTTCACCATAAAACAGGAATGCATCTGACTTCCTGACTCTGTAAGGGAAAAGGCCTGTAAATGGACTTATCAACAGATACCTCACAAAAAATAAAATACTTGTGTGGCTGCATCTACTGATGTTCTGTGAATTAAGAGTCATGCCCTTGGGACAGTAACCATTTAAAATATCTGAGCTCAGCACGCTGAGTACCAGAATGTGGACACTGAGTGACAGAAAATTGAAACTTACATATACTAAGTCCGAGATTGCCATTTTTCGAAATATTCCATTTTCTCTGAAGTATGGTAATCTCTGAGTTCATATAAGTTGTGTATATGTTAGTTGTGGCAGCTCTAACCAATTTATGCATTTCAGTGCTGTACAGTGGTGGGTTCTAAAAGGGGAATGTGCTGCAAATTTGTTATATCCTTGTTCAACTTTAAATTTTTGTGAAGCCTGGAGGTTAGTATGGATAACAGCGCCATAAAGAGTGGGGAGGAGATAAGTAGTGGCAAGTGTAGTTTTAGTTGCACTGGTGAGAATTTTTGGCTCTGTAAAGCATCCCTAGTTTTTAATAAGTTTTTCTTATGCAATTTTGTATATGCAGGCTGGATATAAGATTATCATCCACTATTGCCTCTGGTAGTTTAGTATGAGAAATGACTTCAATGGTTGTGTTATCGAGAGAGGACTTTAAATGTTGTTTATTCATGAGAGTGGGATTTAAGTAAAAAAGTAGTGGTTTGTTTTTTTTTTTTTGGAGGGGGGGTGACCATGAGTTGTGAGTTACAAAGTTATGTTTCAGTGGATGTTAAAGCTTCCTGAGCATTTTTTTTGAGGTGTACCATGTTGTCAGATGTACAAATGAGAGTGGAATCATATGTGTATTTCATTAGGGTGGCCTGTTGTGTGGAAGTATTGAAGGTGTTGGTGACAATGTTAAAGAGGAGGGATCCAAGGATAGAGCCTTGTAGTACACTGGAGGTGACTTGGAGGTAAGGAGAGAGCATGGAGTACCATTTTACTGACTGACACATATTAAGACAGGTAGCTTTTGAAGCACAAAAGGGTGAGCTGAGAGAGACCTGGTGAGGAAATTTGAAGTAGAAGTTTGCTGCGGCAAACTGTGTCGAAGGCTTTAGACAAGTCTAGAAATAAGGAAGGGACTATTTTGCCATTACCTCTAGCTTTATTGACAGTGACTATATAGGTTAGAAGGGAATTGCTAGTACTATGGGAAAGACAGACATCATGCTGTGCAGGGAATATGAGTTCTTCATGCAGGAGATAATTTAGCAATTGTTTTTGAATACATTTTTCAAGTATTTTGGCAAGGGGAGATAAGATTGCTATAGGTCTAAAATGATTAATATCTGTTGAATTTCCTCTTTTGTGTAGAGGGATAATGTGTGACTTTTTCCAGAGAGAGGGAAAATGTAATTTTTGGACTGACCTATGTATAAAGATTGAGACATGACAGGCAATGCTATTAGCTGCTATTGTTAAGTACTCGCTTGGAAGGTCATCAGCTGAAAAAGAGCATGGTTTAAGTTTAAGAGTAGTTTTATATAGGATGTGGGCACAGATTTGAAGGTGAAAGTGGATGTAGTTATATGTGGCTCTTGGGCAGGGTTGGAATTAGATGTTGAGGAATCCTTGCTAAGACATGCTATATAATCTACAAAATAAGAGTTGAACTGCAATGCAGTTTCAAGTAGTGAGTTATCAGGAGAGGGGTTTGTGTTGAATTTCTGGCAGGTATGTAAGATTTCTTTAATGGATGTCCAAAATGTTTTAGGGCTTTGTTTAGTATATTCTGAAAGTTATTATAGTATATATATATATTTTTTTTTTTTGTTTTTTTCTTTTTTGCTGTTTAGTATGATTGCGAATCATTCTGAAGTTTTCAATATATTGATGTGTTTATATTTTTGCCATTCTTTCCATGCTTTTTCTCTGTCCTGTATTAGCATTCTACTTATTTTGGAAAGCCAAATTGCATTAGTTGTTTCCAGTCTCTTCCTTACAGGAGGTGCAAGGCTATTTAGGTTATTTAGAAAAGTTGTATTGAATTCAATTACAGCGTCATCTAAGTGGAAGATTTGTAGGATGTGCCTGTTAATAGATGATAGTAGTAATGAACATTACTGTATTAAACTTGGAAAGGCCATGTGTTTCATAAATATGGATGTGTGAGATGTGTAGTGTTATAGATTGGGAGATGATCACTGAGAGAGTCTGACGTTGTGCCTGTGTTGGAGTATTTGCTAGGGTCTGATAGTAGGATCTAGTCTAATAGATAATTTGATATCTTGCTATAATGTATGAGGCTATTAATTAGTCATCTGAAACCATATAAGTTCATGCTAGATGAAGGGGAGTAGAGTTTATGTACAACCAACTGACATTCATATCACCTAGTAATATTTATTCTTGTGGAAATGCTATAGATATCCAGTTTAGGATAGCTTCCAGTGCAGCTATATTGTAGCTAGGAGTGATATAAAGGTCAGTAATACATATTTGTTTATAATTGTTTATTTTGAGGAAAGCAATAAGAAGCTCTGCTGAACTGAATTTTGGTGTTTGTTTGCTGTAAGGGGAAATGCGGTAGGTATTGGGAAATATTAAAACAATACCACCATCTTTCCTGTTTGTATGATCATTACAGATGATGTTATAGCCAGGAGGTATAACTTCGGAGTTGTTTATGGTGGTTTTAAGCCAAGTTTTGGTTACAGCAAGAACATCAGACTTATGTTGGGTTATCCAGGCAAAAATTAGATTGGCTGTTGTTGAGCGACGGAAGTGTGCAGGAGAGAATTATCTTTGTGTTCATTGTGGTAGGCGGGGGCTAGAATTAAGATATATATCTCTTCCTTCCAACTCACAGGTCAATTTATAACTGAGATCAATCAGTTTATAGCCAGAACAACACAACTAACAAAGAAATGCAAGTAAATCAGGTTCTCTGTCATTTCCTAAGACTAAATTACTAGCATATGCTGTATAGTTCACTGGTCAAGCAAAAGGGGACAGTGGCCAACTTAGTAAGAGGTCCATAGAGTGCACAGACTATTTTACAGAAACATTCAGTCACAGAATAGGCATGTATTTAACCGATTAAAGTTAATACAGAGCAAGGTTCTTCATAATAAATGTGCTTACATTAAACAATAACAAAGTTCATAGTAAACTTGTAGGTGTAGGACTTGTGACAGAGCTCCTGCAATATTGAGGTCAGATGTAATGACCACAGGCTATTAAACAATGATAAAATTCTCAGTAAACTTGTAGGTGTAGGGCCTTGCTCCTGTAATATTGAGGTCAGATGTAGTGACTGCAGGATATTAAAAAATGACAACATTCTCAATAAACCTGTAAGTGTATGGCCTTGTGGCAGAGCTCCTGCAATATCAAGGTGGGTATTACCCGGTTGGACTTTCCCAGGAAACAATGACAAATAAGTAAATAAAAAGTAGATGCTCGAATAGATCACCATAGCAATTGCCTAAGCTGTATGGATTATATCCTGCCATGGATGTGACAACCACCTAGCATCCAAAGTTTTAAGGCACCTTCCATGCACTCTGACTGCTGAAAGGCTCAAAGAGAACCATATAAATGTACTGGTTAGAGAACCAAATCCACAGAGCTAGGAACACAAAGTAATAAAAATCTCCACATCTTGGTAAAAGAACAAAGCACAAAACAGAAAGGAGGGATGGAGGGATGGTGTCCCTACATCAGCTATGTTTACTTGCACAACTATACTGTGTTCATCATTATATCACTGTTGCAGTAGCCTAGATTACCAGAGCTTAAAACAAAAGGGAGACAGAAGGGTTGGAGTACAGGGGCCATGGAGAAAGATCCTAGCAAAACATGCTCTGGACCTAGAAAAGGAATCTCACTCATAAAGCTTTGTAAAAGTATGCACTGATAACCAGATTGCTGTCCCTGGAATACTTCTACAGTCTACCCCTTTCCAAAAAGCCACATAAGAATCCAAAGTCTTGTTTGAATGGGCCTTGACCTGCCTGGAAGTGACTTGTCATGGTGAAAATACCAGAAATCAATAGCATGACACAACCATTTGGAAATTATCTGTTATGACATTGATTGTCCTTTTTTCTTCTCTTCATTAGAGATAAGCAGCTGATCCAAGCACCTGAATGTTTTAGTTCTAACATTATAGTATCTGAGATGGCTGTAGACATCCAGAGTATATGGCTTTCTCTCTCCCATATTTACTGGATCTGGAAAAAAAGACAGGAAGATAAATAGCTTGACTCAAAGCAATCTCTGAAACCACTTTAGGCATAAATGAAAGATTGGTTCTCGGCTATCCTTATGAAAACTGAGATAGGGTTGAAACTTCATAACAGCTTATAACTGATATACTCTTCTTGCAGAAGACAGAGCAATAAGCAACTCTGTTTTCCAAATCAAGAACTTCAGTTTAGTCTGATGAGCAGGTTCAAATGGAAAAATGTAAGTTTCTCTAGAACAAGCCACTCTGGTGTCAAAAAGAGAGATAAAGCCCTGACTATCTCCAAGGTGACCTGGAATCAGTTAATGGCTCATGTGTCTGATTGAGTGACATGAAGGTAAGGGGATGTGCCCATCCCATGATGGGGGCAGTGATATGAACATTCCTCTTGACATCCCTGAAGAGGAATGGGGTTTGTGCAAGGGAGGGTGTAGTCTAAGAGGGGATAGGGTGGGAGCAAGGCTGAGCATCTGCAGAGGCAGTGTGAGACATCACATGTTCCCATAGCATGCCTATCCCCACAAAGCACCTAGGGGAACACCTTAAAATGGAAAAAAAAGCAGCAGATGCAAAACAGCACTGCCCCTCATGATGCCCTTAGGATCCATGTCCGCCCTGGTTGAAATATGGTTTTAGTCCAGGGGTAGTGGAATGATTGGTAGACCCAGCATTGAATTTGGGGCACTGGGACAGCTCTCAGAATAAAGCAGGGTTGTAATGGAATTTACAAAAATGTTTCTCTAGAACAAAACTGACATCCTGCCTTTGAGGTGGACAGATATGCAAAACCCTTTTCAAAACATGTTTGACCTAACATTAGATATAAAGGGGGCTTCTATGGGCAGACAAGCAGAGATGGCTGAGAGATGAATCTCAATAGAAGAATAAGAAAGGCCAGAGGATAATAACTCATGCAAATATTGAAGAACCAGAGGCATCTGGACCATAAAAGGGTCCTGGTTCTTAGTCTGGCATCAACTAGACATGCTTTTCCACTTACCGACATGTGACTTTCTAGTAGCAGGTTTCTTAGCCTCCATTACTACTTGCTGCACATTTTCAGGAAATAGATGTCCAAAAAGCACTAAAACTCTATCATCTAGATGGCTGAAGAAGTTTCAGGTTGAGGTATATTAAAAAAACCCTGTCTCATTTGAGTACGTCCCATCTGTGAGGAAGCCTGTGGTAATTGCCCTTAGCCATTTCAAAAAGACAGGAGAACCACTGCTGCCTGGGCCAAAAGCGGGTCATAACCATTATCTTTGGACTGTCCTTTTAAATCTTTTTAATGACCCTGGATATCAGTAGAAAGTGTAGAAATGCATGCAGACACAATCCTTCCATAAGAATGTAAAGACATCTGTCTTCCAGGTCCATTTGCAAGGAATCCTAGAGAAGAATTTCTTTACCCGTCAGTTTTGCATGGAGTTAAACAGATCTATTTGAGGCATCCTACACAGATGGATTAATTCCTGGAAAATCCTAGGTTCAGGTTTCATTATTGAGGGTCAGTCCTTATCCTGCTCAGCCTGCCTGCAATAATATTTTGCCCTGACAAAATGTATGTAGCCTGAAAGGAAAGGCTGAGCTGAGATGCTTGTTCCCAGGCTATCAATGCAAGGCTGAAAGGGGATAAGACCTTGTTCCCCCATTTGTTTTTGTATCACATCAGCATGGAGTTGTCTGTGATTACTAGCTGAGGTCTTGTAGTCCAAATATGATCTGGAGATATGACAGCATTTATTACTGCCATTATCTCTTTGTTGTGTATGTGTTTCAGTCTGTCTTGTTTGTTCCCCAGACTGTGAACTTTCACCCCATTGGAAACAGCTCCTCAAGCAAAGTCTGAGGCATCAGGTGGTTACTTACTGAAGAGGATCAGGAGTGGAGAAGGAAACCTAGACGATATAACTGGCAATTCCCTAACACTGGAATCTGAGAAGAGAGTAGATGTTGGTTTTGGGTGAAAATATACTTCAGAAACCATTATATTTTTTCATGTGAAGTCTGGGTAGAGGATATATCAGAAGAGTAGAAGCCATGAAACTCAGATTCCTGCGATATTCACTGACTGAGGTCAGAGTCTGGGTAGAAAATCAGAAACTGTTCCTTGTACAAGTGTACTTTGTCCTGAGGAAGAAAAACTCTCAGGAAGGATTTCTCCAGAGGAATAAAAGAAGGGATGAAACAATACTTCTGTAAGTTCATCTGGAAGCCCAGACTGAGAAGATTTTTCCCAGGTCAGCGATTCCTGACATCTTTAAAAAGTGTCTGCAAATATAAAATGATCATCTATGAATGGAAAATGTGAATGCTTTGCGACCTGCAATGAGCTGTAATTGGTGTGTGACACTTTGTAAATACCCAAAACCACCACTCCTCCACGTCAGGAAAAACTAAAACTAAAACAAGAACACCTTGTAAATACCCTTAATAGATAATCCAAAGGATAAAACAGAAAACTAAAAATGTAATCCAGACACAGAAAATCTAAAAAAGTCTGAAATCTTTTAGAATTCAGAGTTACCAAAAACTTAGACGTGGAATGAGAGGGATCAGGGCTTGAAGGGAAAATATCTTGAAGTTTGGGACTTTAATGTAAATATTTAAAAAAGATAGGTCTAGGGCAGGTCTCCAAGTTACTTCTTTCTTGTGCACCAGAAAGATTCTTGATAAAATCCCTTCTTTGTTTGCTCTGGGTGAACTGGTTCTATTACACTTACAGACAACATTTGTTCCAGGACTGACAGAAATAAAGAAATTTTGTTTGAGGGATGAAGAGGAATCCCCTGAAAAGGAGAAAGGGAGTCCCATACTAGGGTTGCCACCTTTTGTTGTGGCTAAAACTAGAATAAGGCCACTCTCCCTGCAGCATCTGTGACTCCGCCCATTCCCAATCCCTCTCTCGCCCATGTCCCGCCTGGGTCTATATTATATGAACGAAAGTTCATATAAGTGAACACTCTAATGAGCGAAACTCATAGACATGGGGGTACATGTTGTGAGATCGCAGTACAGTGAAGATTGGAGTTTTTGCCCTTTCCTCACTGTAGTGTGATCTCGGAGTTGGAATATATATTTAGCGGGGGGCCACAGCCCCCAAAATATTGTTTTCGAAGTCCAGGATTTTTGCTCATTGAGCGTTCGCTTATAGACCCGTCCTGCCTATTTTGCGATGTCATTATGACATCAGTTGATGGGGAACGCCCACTTTTTCTGTTCCTGATGCTTGCTTTTAGCCAATTTACTATGCTTTTCTGTAAAAAAGCAAAGTAACTCAGTCGATGTAACAAACTCTGGTAGTCTGTTTCCATTTTGAAACAGATTACCAGAGTTTGTACAGTGTTTTCCAGACAACTGGAGAATCAATTTGATTTCCAGATAGTCCAAAAAAAACCAGAGAGGTGGCAACCTTAGAAAGTAGATGTGTATATGAGAGTGTATATATCTTCTTCTTCTTTCGGCTTTTTCCCAGTTAGGTGTCACCACAGCGGATCACCTATCTGCTCATGATTGGCAGTGGAGTTTTATAGTGTCGAGTTGCCAGCCCGGCGCCAAACCTTCCACAGAAGACACACACACACACACACACACACACACACACCTAGGGCCAATTTAGAGTGTCCAATCCACCTGCAGCATGTCTTTGGGATGTGGGAGGAAAACGGAGCACCCGGAGGAAACCCACGCAACCACAGGGAGGACATGCAGACTCCGCACAGAAGGCACCCCAGCCAAGGATCGAACTGGAGAACCTCTTGCTGTGAGACAACAATGCTAACCACTGCACCACCGTGGCTGCCCTAGAGTGTGTATGTATATATATATATATATATATATATATATATATATATATATATATATATATATATATATATATATATATATATATATATATATATATATATATGTGTGTGTGTGTGTGTGTGTGTGTGTGTGTGTGTGTGTGTATGTGTGTGTGTGTGTGTGTGTGTGTGTGTGTGTGTGTGTGTGTGTGTGTGTGTAAGAGAGAGCAGAGAGAAGGTGTGTGTGTGAGAGAGATCGGGAGACTGCATGCGATATGTGAATGACTGCAGGTATGAATGAGGATGTGTGTGTGTGTGTGTGTGTGTGTGTGTGTGTGTGTGTGTGTGTGTGTGTGTGTGTGTGTGTGTGTGTGTGATCGGGAGACAGTGAGCGCGATCGTGTGTGAGTGAATGCCAGTTGCTTGAGTTCCAGTTAAGCAAAAGTGTAATGCCATTATTCCTGGATATTTCAGAGTTTTTTGAATTACTTACAGGAGATGGGAGATGCTATAAAAATCCTGGAGACTCAGGGGTAATCCGAGAGAGGTGGCAATCCTATCCCATACCCAACTGTAGCCTTTCTGAATGCTTGTCAGAACCCAGTTGTTTGAGGTTATCCAATGCCACTGAGGAAAATAAAGACTTAGCTTTAGAGAAAGATTTAATGGGTTGCCATGGTGGGGGAGGGGGCATTTGAAGGAGAATATAGTCAGTCTGATTTTTTTTTTGACTGTCCCTGGTTCTGGGAGGTTCCTCCTTGCTTTTTTGAGCCTCCTTGCCATTACTTTTTGAAATGATTTTGCCTTTACCTTGCTGGGGTTGTTTGTTTTGTTTGTTATTAAAATTTGAGAAGGAGGGTTGAAAAAATCTGATAGGCCTCCTGAATTCATTTTCCTGTTTCATCAAATTTTATGGACCTCAACAGAAACAGTGCCTGTCTATCTAGGGGAGAATTCAAAATATCAGCTTTGACATTCTTTCATAAATTTTCTGAATGTACCCAAGCAAGTCTTCTCATAACCAATCCAGTAGTAGCTGCTGGGAATACAATATCACCAGAGTCATAAGAACACTTTAAAAGAGTGTCTGGTTACTGAGAAACAGAAAACTACTGAAGAATTCCGAGAAGTTTTAAACTCTGAAGTAGAGTAGTTAGCAATTAACTCATATTTTCAAAATAAGCAAACGGGCATTTTGACTTTTGAGCATGATAATTTAGAATTCTGAAGGCTACAAGTAGAATAAGAATATGTTTTCTTCCAAAATTTATAGGATCAAATGGAATTACTAGGCTATTGTACCTAGCAGGCCTTTTTAAGCCTAGCCATGTATCCCAAAAATATTAGGTTTTGGTCCCATAGGTTTTTGTAGGAGTATCAAGCATTTACAAGGTACCTCTCTAATAGAGACATAAATACCAGACCAGGGGTAAATTTTTCATTTCTGAAGCTGTGCTTGAATAGGTGCGGAGAAGAACTCTGCTTCACATGGCTGGGAAGCCTGTACCACAGAAGGGGTAGTCATTGATACATATACCTTTCCCTCCAGCATGCCTTATTCTTGTTGCAGATGAAGTTTAGGTCCCTGGATTGGGTGTTTCTGGTGCTATTTCTTTTGCAAATGTGCAACATATCCATTAAGGTTGGATCAGAGTATGCTCTGCAGGTCACACACAGACTGCATCTCATCAACCTGTAGGAAACCAAGTATAAGGAAAAAGCTTTGAGGCAGTCTGCATAAGACATGTTGCCTAAACATTGTGTATTCTTTTGTGAGGAACTTCTGCGCTCACTCCACTTGTTGTATATGCCTGGTCTGGTACATTCAGAAAGGAGCACTGTACTCAATGATTGGTCTATGAGGGTGGAGTACAATTTAACAATGACATCTTTGGACCTAGGTGTCATACTTTTGCCTATAAGTTGTGCAACATAAAAACACCTCCTTACTATAGTAGATACATGATGGCCAAAGGCTAAGTGATTGTCTGCATGCTCTCCTAAATCCCTGACTATGGATCTTCTCACTGTGGTGTATTATAAATGCAGTAATTTGTGGGCAGCCGTCTTTCCAAAAGAAACTATTATGCACTGCTTGGCTCTTAGTTTTAGACCATGACTCTGGCACAATTATTAGTCAGTGTCAGGTCTTCTTGGAGGGAAATGGTGTTTTGTGGTGATTAAATAACTGCAACTAGCTTGCAGTCATCTACAAACTTGGTCAGCCAGAAGCCTTTGTTACTAGCCTTGACTTCAGAGAAGTAGATGCCAAAAAGGAGCAGACCAAGCACTGAGCTCTGAGGGACTCTGCTAGTGACCAGCCTTTTTGTGAAGGTAGACTTCCCTATCCTGACTTCCTTGGTCCTATATATGAGCCAACTGGCTATCCACCAGGTGATATAAGGATTTACATCTAATTTAGTGAGCTTGTCTACAATGCCTGAAAGGGGTATTGTGTTGAATGCCTTGGCCAGATCAAGGTGAGCAGTATGCATCATTTTTCCTTCATCCGTTGCTATGGTGACCTTCTCGAAGAAGTCCACCAGGTTCAGTAGGCATGACCTGCCCTTGATAAAACCAAACTGAGTTGGCTGTAGTGTCTGAAGGTTTCCTTTGTCATCATTTATCAAATCCATGATTCTTCTTTCCATGGCTTTATATGTAGAACTAACCTGGCTTATGGGTTGATAGTTTCTTGGGTCTGTAGATGGCCTGCCCTTGTCAGAAGGGAAGGGGCTGGCACTAATAAGGTGTTTGCCTTCAGATGATTTAGCCAAAGAAATAACTGCAGGATCTAATTTTGGATTAGAAAATAGATATTTGTGTGAATAAGTTACCTTATACAGTCTATCAGTCTTTTAGAGGCAAGGGATTGACTGTCAGACATCATGTAGGCTGTCAAGAAAACATCTTCTAGAGCTGACAGTATAGAAGGAACAGCTGCAAACTGAGGAAAATCCAGCTGTAACAGATCATAATACTTTTGCTTGGATAGTGGAATTTCATTATGTTCCCTCTGAAACAATTATTTCATCGTGATTATGGTTTTAGAAAAAGATAACTACTCACGGTGGGGGGTGGGATTCTGAAGAAAAACTTTTTCAGAATCAGATTCCCCTTCCTGTGGTGGATTGCTGAAGAATGATATCCCCAACAAAATTCTGCCATTCTGAATGAAAATCAGTATAAAAAAGAGAGGAATTTGTTTTTCTTTTGAAACTCAGTGAGGAATCAGAACTTAAGGAGTTAAAGGCTTAAAATAAGCAAATAGCAAAGCCAAGCCAATCTTCCCTGTCCCTCTTCTGTGAAACAAGAGAAGAAATATGGATAAATTTTGGTTTTCTTTTTCTAAGATACTCCCAGAGAAAGTGATTGTCCCATAGGAAGGGGCTCTTCCCTAGGACTCAGGTATTCTAATTCAGCTTTGCAATAAAACATTGCCTGCTCCCTCCTCTGACATCGACAAGAATGGTTTTCCCTTGCCTGACAAGGGCACTGCAAAAGCTGCAGAGGTTGTGCCTAACTCTCAGTCCTTAGTAGCTTCTCTAGGACAATTATAAATAAAAAGAGAGCATGCAGGAGTATAAAATCCACCAGTAAAACAAGAAACACTCCTGTAACTGACTCAGAAGCCCAGAATCCCAGATAAAACCAAAAGTTCCACTCAGCAATTTAATAGAATGACGTGCAGCAAAATCTTACAATTCCACCAAACTGAGATAGTGGCATAATCAGTAGGATAAAACCGTCCGTTTCTTGAATGTCCCATACAATAGATAAGATAAGTGCTTTTGTCTGGTCAAATCACAGACTTTTTCAAAACCATAAAAAAGCATTGCATCATGGTTTAAATAGCTGACATTACCTAAGTCAATTAACATTTTAAAGAAACAGGTTAAAACTACAAAAAAATAGAAAAAATGTATGTTTAGTATATTCTTTCCTTTGTAGATTAATTGCTAAAAGTTTATCAAAAACTTTATCAAAAATTACCTTTATAACTTAAGTGCCCTTTGCTTCAATACACGCACCAAAGATAAGTGGTCATTGATACCAGGTGGTTGGGTGGCATTTAGTGACAACTGCCACATCAGTTTCCTTCTCCCTATTTCATTACACCAATCCCCTCCCCTCTCATTGTATCTGACCACTTCTAAAATCCCAAACTTGTATCCTGTAAAATTATCACATTTCATAGGTTCATAGGTAGGTACTAGGCTGTCAGCCCTGGGGCCTATACAAGCCCAGCCAAAAAGGTACCCTGGCTTTCGTCACCCAATAAAATGATTTTCCTGTGCCACTTTCGAGCAGAGCCACAGAGGTGTGTGCGTGTCTGTGTAAAGCATTATTGTTGTTATGAGTTTCCATAGCATATGAGTGTTCTCTAGGACAATGCCAGCATGATCAATAGAAGACAATGAGTGGTCTGAGGTATGTGATTTGCCACAGCAGAGTTACTTATCAGAGGCCAAGGCATTGAGGAAGTCAGCCTGACCACCGAAGGTTCCCATTAAACTTTCTTCTTCTTATTGAAGACAGAGGAGAAAATAGCTGAAGAGCCCAAAGCTTGCTCCATGGCTAGCTGAAAAAGGGCTTAAAAGCAGGGAGAAGAGCCAGGAATTTCATCATTTTGAAGTTACAAAAAAAGGGTGACAACCCTCAAATCACTAGTTCAAGTCCCTAGCTATACATTTCCACTAAAAAAATGTAAAAGGTCTACAGACAAACTGTTTTTTTAACAGTTTCCCCCAAACAGTTAAACTAAACAAAACAAGCACTTTTTTGAAGACAGTAGTGCAGTTAGGGTGGGGTGAAGCGGGCAGCATTACCTGGTGCAAAGTACTGGTGGGTGTGATTGGCAGTCTGCTATTGGTCTTCACTGCAGTATATTACCAGCATTTAAATGCATTTATTTTGTTTGTGGGCAGAACACAAACACTTAGTGCTCCATACATGGTGTACAAATGTGCAAGTACTGTGCTACAGTTTAAAAAGAAAGGAGCTTTCTTTTCTTTTTTATTTTTATTTTTTTAAGAACTAACTGCTTAGCATTCTGTGTAGCATAAACTGTAGCATCTGCTCAGACTTCAGCAGTTAGGGTACATGGAATGTGCCCTATAGTTTTGGGTGCTAGCTAGTTATCATATTATTGGCAAGATATAATCCATATATCTTATTCTTCTGCAACAGTGATCTAGTAATGAAAATGCTGCCTTTGCAGTCCCCCAAATTTCCGTCTCACCATGGAAGAAAAATATGTATCTTTAATAATAAGGAAAATGGTCATATTACTATTTCTTTATTTAAGCAAATGTTTGTTCATCTAAGCTAAAATTTTAGAACTTCACTCAAAACACATATTGCAGTCCTACATATTCTTATTTAATGTTAAGCTTTATTTCTTCTATCACATTCCAATGAGCCTTTTTTTGGTTTACATTCATATTTGACCTTTAATTGTTTGACAAAATATATGCCTTTTGGCTTAAATCTAGTATCTGCTGTCAGTCTTAAAGTTATTTATTTAGCTCATAAATGTGTCTGATTTAAACCTGCTTAGTTACAATCAGTGCTTTAGTACCATTTATTGCATCATTGCTTTGTCTGTCTCCTGCTCCACAGATTTCAGCAATGAAGGCTGGACTAGTCAAGGTTGTACCACACATTGCCCTGAGTCTACTAACATGGCAGGAGATAGAGAAGAAAATCTGTGGGGATCCAGAGATTACAGTTGAGGAGATAAAAAAAAAAGGTAATGGATGTTTTAATTAAATGCTGTTGTTATTAATTTCACTTTTTTGCTGCCACATATCGGAGGTGTATGTAGAAGGCAGATGTCTTTTAGGAATAGGGTTGAAAATGCATGCTGTGTTGTATGACAGCAACAGAACAAATTATATGTTTGTGGCCATTTCTTCTTTTCACTGTCTTCTCACTCTATCATTAGAGTTGTGCACAGAAGGTGGTTATCTTTTAGAGGGGAGGTAACTGTAGGTTTACAGTAGGAACTTTCTAGATATGTTTTTTTGTCTTCACATGCTGGTACATTTGGAGAAAGGGGTGACTGTAATATTATGGATTAGATTTTGTACTTCATAGGTATCTTTGTCTCCTCACATCTATACTTTTGTACTTTTTATTGTTTTGTTTTTTTTTTGTCTTCGCAAGTCCCACCAGATGGCCATATTGTTCCATGGCAAGAAAAGGAACATGGAGCCAACGCTGCAGCTCAGCATCTGCAACTTTTAGTCTAACAACCCCCTACCCTATATCCAAAATGTTCTGCTGGGGGACCTTCTTCTCCGGGTTTTTTTGCATGCCATGCAAAGTGGACAAATATAATCCCAAACTTCTAGACCAAGTCAGAAAGAGGTGAAAGAAAGTGGATGGGTGTTAATGAAGATGCCCCTGTTCATCTAGGTCTGTTGTTATGGCAAATACATAGCTTTCTTTTCTGGTCTAAGTAGGTCAATCCTCATTAACTATGGACAGTGACTCAAGATCGCTTTTTGTGGTGGTTTCCTTCATGGAAATATTCATCTGATACAGTAGCCTTGAACGAAGACCTTGACCTTTATATCACATCCAGTGTTTAATATTTTGAAATATTATTCAATAAAGACAACACAGCTATTGCAAAACTGTCTATGGCTGTACTGAGAAAACCTGCTTTAGAAGTAGCATCTGTTTCATTTGAATATGCACTAGGTTCACAGAGCAAAGGTTTATTGCACTTTCTTAGCAAATAATAATGCAATCAGATGTCCACTTAGCTGTGATAACTTCAGATACTTTATAGCCAAGTTTTGTTTTTAGATAAGGGTATGAACAGCTGAGACCCCATTCTAAACAACTTGTTTCATTCTTCATAGAACCTGATCTGTTTATGAAGCTCCAAGCAATGCAGCAAATACTTTCCTCTAGTAGAATAGCTGGGAAAGAAGAGTGGTGAATGCATTGTTTGATTTAGGTTAGACTCAGTAGCTTTCTTAGGCATGAAAGATGTGTTGATACATATCGACACTTGTTATGAAAATCAAGAAAGGGTGGTGTATTGATAAGGCTTGCAACTCGGAAACTTTTCTACATGAACAAATAGCCACTAGAAAGGGGAACATGTGTATTGAAAGAGTCTTCTTTGACAAAAAGCAGCAAGATATCTTTATTGCTGAAAGCCATTTCCAGTGAAAAAGAGGTGTTGCACTTTCTCAACAACTGTGCCATCATGGAGTTGGTATATATAAGTTGGATGATGGGAGGTCTCTCCTCACATGCTGTACTGCAGGGGGGGGACTTGCCCCCTGCAAAAAAAGAAAAAAGGTGGAAAACATGTTCACTGAAAGGATTTTCAGCTATTTACATTAATGCATTTGTCCGCTGAAAAACAATCATAAATCTCTAGAGACAGGATTTAGCTGGCTAATAAATTTTAAAAAAGGAGGATATATGAGTCTCTCTAGTGCAATGTATAGAATCCATGGTGGAATACAATCCTTGAATGCTAATCTGAGAATGAAGTATCCCTTAAAATGCTTTATATACTTTCAGTGATGTTTAGAACATGGAGTTTGAGCCATACTAGAGACTAGATATAACAGCTACATAAACTTCTTAGAAGAGTTGCTGAGACCTGTTTCAAGGATTCTTTTTTCTTTAAAAGTTTTGATTAGATTTTAACTAAACAAATTGAACATGACAATAATTGTATTTAGAAATATGTGAGCATAAAAAAAGAACAATATGAACAAGAACAAACAAGAACTATTTACAAGAATGTCTACGAACAATGACGATTTTCAAAAATTCCTACACATTACAATTGCAATGGGTATAGCTATTTTTGTTTATAAAGCAATTCCTTGAAATTTGCCCACATATTATAGTAGGAGGTGATTCTAGTAGATCTTGATTTAATGGTGATAATTTCCAGATGACATACTTTGGTTGCAATATTTATGAATTCTTTGAAAGGGGCTGTATCTTCATTCTTCCAATTCTTGGTTATAACTTTCCTCGCAATTGATAAAATGAACCATAACAGAGGGTATTTAATTATTTTAACACAGACAAGAATAGGGATATTAAAAAGAGTAAATGACTTAGATAAAAGAAAATTGCTCCCAAATAAAGCCTGCAAAAAAGATTGTTATTCCAATAAGGTGTAAGTAGAACACAATCAAAGAACATGTGTTGCCAGTCTGCTTTAAGCTCCAGTTTATATCTCCAACAAACTTGCTTCTTTTTAAATGTCAATTCAATTTTATGAGGTGTGAAGAAAGATCTATCCAAGAATGTTCAAGTAAAAAGTTTCCATCTAAAAGAAGTTGTCTGTTTGGAAGATATTAAAAGTGATTTCTTATCCTCATCAGGATGTCTGTTATTATGAGTAAAATAGTTCCAATAATTGTCATTGCAACTTTTTGTTTCTTTCCTCACTACTCCATATCATTTGGATAAGAGACCCTCTCTCATTGTGTTTTGTTGTATTAATAGTATTAAAAATTAAATTCATTTTGGGATAATATCTCTTATCCTTGGTTGCATTAACTTAATTTTATCTTCTACATATCGTCTGCAAGACTGTACATCCGACCACATATCTTTGCTTAAATCATATTTACACATGATATAATCAACAGAGTGCAGTTTTCAGTATTCATTAAATGAAACCAATATACAAGATTTTTTTCTTTAAATGCAATCATTGTGCCTAACTTTGAAGTGAAAATATTATTTTGGGTGTGTGCTATAGGGAAAAGAAGAAACATCCATGGCTTATATGTTGGATTTCTATAAATTAAGTTTCTAAAGGTATTATATGATGATTTAACTCATTCACTCCAATGGAGCTCAGGAAGTTTGCACTGTAACTTCAAATGGATGGACCGTATGCCTTTTGACATCAGATTAAGTCCTCACATTTAAAAAAAATGCATATCTTTGGAACCATAGGGATTATGAAAGAAGTATAAATGGCAAACTCTTCAGCACAAACAATTTTATACCTGTAGTATTCTTTAGGTTCTAGGTCTTAAACTGAATTTTATAAGTCACAGTAAACACATTTGTAATATTTGTAAACAATTTACAACATCTCAACCATTCAGGTTACATACATACATATGTTAGCAGCATTTCATTCATCTAGCTGGGAGCCTTCATATGAGGCTAAGGAGTTCTGTCTGTGTTACTTGGTTGTTGAGATATTTAGAAAAATGTGAAAATTATACCTATATAAATTAATATAAAAACAACAGTTAATGTCTATTTGCCTGCACTAGACAGAGGTCAAATATTAATGCTGTTAAGTTTGGTATTGTGTAAACTTTAACATGAACATTTTTAAAACCTTGTATATTGCATGGTTTTGGAATTATTGATACAAATATGAACAAGCAATCTTTGACCTGGAGGCATCACTTGGATGTAATGAGTTAAGGCAATACTTGATTTTTTGGGGAACCAAAGAAATTAAAATTAATGTATTCATTTTTTAATACGATTTAGATGGAGGTAAAGATAATGACTGAAAAAAGTATGAGATTTTTGGTAAAATAATCATTTTGTTTATACACAGTTTCTCTTCCATTGTGAAGAAAACATTGTTCCATTTATTTATTAGATTCTTTACACTGGTTGTGCTGTTAGTATAATTGCAATAATGTTATCTGTTATAGTTATCCCTAAATAGTTCATTTTTTTCTCTCTTTGACAATGTATTTAGTAAATATATCATTATCCTATCGACATTGGCATTTATGGATAGTATTTTTGTTTTCTTATCAATAAAGGACAGGCCATATGTTTTTGGAACTCATACATTGCCTTAAAAAATGCAGAAATGGAACTATCACTGTCACTCAGTGTCAAAAGAATGTCATCAGCAAATAAATGGATTTTAGAAACCAAATTCACATTTATGCTAATGCTTTTTATGGCTAAATTTGACCTAATAAAATTGGGAAAAGGTTCGGGGGTGAAAGAGGACATCATTGATTAGTTCCCTTCAAAATTTGTATTAAAGCAGAAGTAAAAGTATCTATTTTAATATATGCAAAACAATTGTCATTAAGAAGCTTTATAAGATGTGTAAAATTACTAGAAAATTGCATTCCTGTAAGACTTACAAAAGATATTTCCAATTCACAGAGTCAAAACACTATTAATGTCTAGACTCATTAATGTTAGATTCTCTTTTGTTTTATTTATATTGTCAATTACTGTCATTATTCTGTTGATATTGTCATAAGTATTTCTATTTAGAATAAAACCAGTTTGATCCTCATTAATCATGGAAGGTAGAATATATTTTAATCTATTAGCATGAATTTCCATGAATAATTTATAATCTACATTTAAAAGTGAAATTGGTTTGCATGAAGAGCTTTCAGTTGGATCTTTGTTAGTTTTTAAAATTGGGGAGACAAGCATATATTTCCAGAAGGGAGGAATTTTGTTAAGTCTTTAACTATAGAAAAAACATTGTATAATATGTTTAAGGATTCCTTAGGTAGTAACTTGTAGAGTTCTGATATAATTCCATCATTACCTCATGCCTTGTTAGGTTTTAATTTGAATTTCAAGTTTAGACATTGAGACAGGTTTATCAATTAATTTAACTTGGTCATCAGATTATTTTATTTTTATAAAAGTTTTGATTATCCCTTCTAAGTCTGTCATTACATTATATTGCTTGATTTTATTGCAATAATTTGTAAATTCTTTTCTTAATATCTTCTATTTCTGTCATTTTTCCTTTTCTCTTATATAAATAAATCTCCTTTATATGGTTAGACTTAGTAGGTAGTTTTGTTCTGTTAGCCAACTTATGCATAGATTTTGGGTTAATAGAGAAATTAATTATTTTAAACTTTTCTAGATTAATCCTAGTTTTATGATTAAAAATTTCCAAATACTTATTATGTAGATTATTAATCTCTTCTATATTATTATTGTTACCTGTCAGATTTTACAGTTTTAATTTGTCAAGTTTTTCTTGTATCTCGTACAGTTCTTTGTCCCATTGTTTTTCTTTGTTGATAGCCAATTGGTGACTTTACCAAAAAGATATGTGTTTAGTGCATTCCATAGATAGATTTCTAAAATATCTTCTGTATTGCTAATTTCTATAAAAGAAAGGATTTGTACATCCAGAAAGCAGCACTCCATACCAGATGAATTAGATTTAAAAGCAATATTAGAATACATGTTGGCATCGGGAGTACCCATTGCCGCACCTAAGGTTTGATGAAAAACTTGTTCCTCAAACATAAAAATATTGTTTTTAAGGATAATTTCCAGTAACTCACAAACTGTTTCAATCTCTCTGCCACCCATATCTGTGTTAATAAATATGACAACACTTATGCTAATATTACTTTGAATGAATGGGAAAAAGTATCTGTATATAAGGCTCCTGATAAATTTAGATCTAAAGTTTTGTTTTATAAATGTTTTGTTGATTACATCTTCCTCTTGTGGGAAGGTGGTCAGTTTGAATTAGATGAGTTTATTGAATAACTGCATGTAAACACCAACTCCCTTACTTTTAAATCTAATTCATCTGATATGGAGTGCTGCTTTCTGGATGTACAAATTAGTAAAATGAATAATGATATCCATACATGTATTTATAAAAATGTTAGTTCAGAAAAATAGAAATATATATATATATATATATATATATATATATATATATATATATATATATATATATTCACAGAAAGAGCATGCATGCAACCCACATTTTTAAAGGCATTGTTAAGAGCCAGTTAGTATGTGTTTGTAGGTTAAACACCAATGATATTAAATGTGAAGAGCAAATTAATGAAATGTTAAATGAGTTTGATGATAGGGGTTATAAAAGGGAATTAATGGAAGAAATAAAGGTGCAGGTAATAAGTGATAGGCATAACTCTGCAAGGCCCTATTTTGCACCATGGCATTCAGACCCTGAAGTTTCCATTAAACGTAATGAAGTCCAGCGATTACAGTATATGACAACATATACAAGGAATGTGGAACATGTGAAAGATAATCACTAAGAATTGGAGGTTATTTGAAAGTATGCCACAGCTAAGGGAGATGGTGGGTGAAAAAACATCCTTTAGTTATAGGAATTGTCCAAATCTGAAAAGACTTTGTGTTGTAAAGATGCACCTTTAAATACAAAAGTTTTAAGATACAATAAGATGGGGACTTATCCATGCCTTAATTGTGTTAACTTAAGTACATAACAAGTGAGCATTTTTTTGTTTGTCTAATAACAAGAAAGAAGTGCAATTTTTCCTGCTCAGCAAAATGTAATACAGTTAATGTCATATATCTTGCTACCTGTATGAGATGTATCTCTTTCTATGTTGCGAAGTGTAGTCGTAGATTGAATGTACATAGAAAAGCTTCTATTAATGCTTTCGCAAAACATATGATGGACAAAGGGGCTGACCATGAATTTGGCTTTAGGGTCATCCAGATTTTACATAAGAATTTGAGAGGTGGTGACATAAATAATAAGTTAGAAATATGTGCTAAATGTCCTAAATTGGATGTTACAGTTACAAGCTGATATAGAACCAGGTTTGAATGATCATGCTAGCATCAAACCTGTTCTAAGAAAAAAACAGATGAGCTAACATTGACATAATATTTTACAAGTTTTTCAGTATTTCTAACATATTATATATATATATATATATATATATATATATATAGATATATATATATATTTTTTTTTTTAGTGATTTATGTAGTCATGAGTATTTTTTATCTCATGATATGGTTCAAGGAGTTTATTCTTCATAATTATGTTTACGTTTTAACATGCTGAATTGTAATACCTGTATGTGTCTGTGTGTGTGTGTGTATGTGTGTGTGTGTGTGTGTGTGTGTGTGTGTGTGTGTGTGTGTGTGTGTGTGTGTGTATATATATATATATATATATATATATATATATATATATATATATATATATATAATAGCACTTTATAAGCTCGAAATACTGAAATCTCGATTTTCAGAATCTCGAGCTCATAAAGTGGAAGGATCGAAAGATCGCAACCCCAGAAGTGCGAATGAGGGAGATTTTGAATTAACATTTCTGGTTTTGTGCTGTGTTCATGGATTCAGGTAAGTGTTTATCTTTAAGGATGTTAGGTAGGGGCTGTAGTGTGTGTTAGTGTGTGTTATTACTGTGATGTGTGTGTGTGCGAGAGGAATGTAGCTTGTTTGGTGGTGTTTCGTGTGTGTGTGTGTGTGTGTGTGTGTGTGTGTATGTGTGTGTGTAGTGTGACCTTGGAGTTAGAATATTTAAGTAGGGGAGTGTGGAGGGTGCAGGGGGGGTGCAGCCCCTCTGCATATAATAAGGGTAGATGTATGTGGTTGTTTAGTTGTGTGTGTGTGTGTTGTATTGATTTTTGAAAGTGTTGGGAGTTTGAATTTCACGGTTTTGTGGTTTCGGGATTTAGGCTTTCGCGGTTTTGTGGTTTTGGGTATTTGGATTTTCCACTTTATGGGCTTGTGATTTTGAAATTTGAGATTTCAGAATTTCAAGCTTATAAATTGAATCCACACACACACACACACACACACACACATATATATATATATATATATATATGTGTGTGTGTGTGTGTGTGTGTGTGTGTGTGTGTGTGTGTGTGTGTGTGTGTGTGTGTGTGTGTGTGTGTGCCAAGAACCATTTCTACTTACCAAGCATCTAATTTCAGTAGTCAACATGCTGGTCTGCATTTTTGTACAGAGTGCACTAGGGATGGATCCAGATTTGTGAATGTTATCTCAAGTGATTTTCCTTACTTAGTTTGATTATTTAAACTATATAACTAAACACATCTTTTGATTTTTGTTCTTCCTGGATCATTACTTGTCTTCTCCAGCACTACATTAAGGGAATGTCAATTTGCTTTAACTATGTACAGATGGTGAATGTCTGCAATTGTTATGTATCACCATTGCTGACAATGTCTAGTGTAGAATGTGACAAAAATGGCCATACAGACCCTGCAGTGACCTTGTTGGCAGCAGTGGTCCACCTAACTTGACATTTCTATGAGCCCATAACCTTCCTCCATCAGCAACAAGTTGTAGCCCCTCCTCTAGCTTTCCATCACTGTCCCCATGTTAATCAGTGCTCTTGGTTCCTGCAGCACTGCTGCTTTGAATCATCATCTCTCCATACTAATGTCAATCAATGAACAGTCCTTAGAATAAGAACCAGTGAAATCACCAAGCTCTGGTTATCCTAGCATTAATGGGTATCCCCACTTGCCCCCCTCACACCTACTGTCAGTCCCTTGTATCCCCTGGCTGCCTCTCATGCTGCTTTTTGGTTTGTCAGTGTTGTGTTACCAGTTACACACACACACACACACACACACACACACACACACACACACACACACACACACACACACACGTGATTGGATCCCCAGCCTCCCCATATTACTGTCAGGAATTACAGAAACCCTTATGCCCTGAACCATCTCAGTATAACCAGAATGCCAGGCCTACCACACATTGCCACGTTAGTGACAGGAGCAGCTTACCAGGATACAGGGTTTAGAATTTTAAACCCCAGAATTCCAACATGAAAGGAATCAACATCAATAAACATGACTGTCTGATTCTCTGTGAGTGGTTCTTCACTACAACACAGAGGTAAGAAAAGCCCTTTTGTTTTGTCATAAACTTCCAGCATTTAGAATTTCATGACTCATTAGAGTTGCTTTTCACCCAGTCACCCCCCTGAGCTTCCTCTCCTATCTAACAGTCATTGGTTCATCTTTTCTGTACCTTGACCTACAGAGTACACTGACATCCGAGCCCTACTAACAGCATACTGGTCACCAAACGTACACCAGCTGCTAACAATAAAGTTCATAAGAACTCTGTGTATGAATGTCAGCTCATTGGTGTGAGGTGACTGGTTTAGCATACATTGCCTGTAATCTTACACCATTAATTCCCTTAGAGATCTCAGGCTATCATCTCCACTGGGCATTTGGCATTGCAGAGCCATGCTGTCCAATGCCTGCAGTCCATGCATATGGGTCTCAACCCATGGGACCCAGTTCATTGGTATGAAACATGCTTGACACGAAAGAAAAAATTTATAAAATGTTATCAGTTTACATAAAGTAAAGCATATGCCTTATACAGTAAAGAATGAAGTAATTCCATGGTGCCTTCATGAATGGAAGAGCATGTGAGCTTTCCAGTTAAAATGTGTAGCCATGAAAGTAACATTTTTCATGATAAGAGAAGTAGGCAGAAAGCAGAACATGAAAAATCAAGAGGTATTCAACTCTTTATTTTATGTGTGTGAAGACTAAACAATAACTATTCCGGGAACAAAATTACCCTCATTGAGCTAATATTTGCTGAATACTATTTATCAGTCGATCTACAGTTCTCTGTTGCCTTAAAACTGAAACTTGACAAAGTTTTAATATAATGAATGAAGGAGTAAAGATGATACTTTCAGATGTAATGTAACATTTGTTGTGCATTATTTATTCTAGCCGAATATCTTGACCGTAATGTAACATTTGTTGTGCTTTATTTATTCTAGCTGAATATCTTGACCTTGAAGCAACTGATAGACGTGTCACATTCTTATGGGAGGCTCTGACAAACTTCACCAATGGTAAGCAAGCACTTTATTCATTCAGATTATATGTCAAGCATTTTCATGTATGTACAAAAGAAACCAAAATGAGAAAATCAGGAGTTAAGATTTCACTTACAGCATGCACATACAGACTTCTTAATTTAAGGAATGATCTTTGTAGACAATATATACATAAAAGTAAGAAGTAACAATATCAAAACATGAGTAACTTTTTACACTTACAGTTGTATACGAACAGTAAGCATATTTGTGCTTTGTAATATTATTCCTATGCAATACTCTGGGTCAGGTTTCAAAGACAAATTACACTACACAGGTGTAGTGTGGCTAAAATACATAAAAAATGGCAACTCACAATTCAGGTATAACTTCCTGCAGGAACAGGATATCTAATGCACACCAAGAAGGCAGACTGTGCTAGCTACATACGCCTATGAACGACAAAGCAGGAATAACAGTGCTAACACAATCCATAGACCGTTATAATGTGTGCCAAAGCTAGTTTGTAAACTCTGTTACAATACATTGCTATGATGCAGCAAATGAATATATTTTACATCAGTATCCTTTACTATCTATTGGAATGGTGTTGTTGCACCAGGATATTCAGTGTTAACCAGGTAGTGCTGGTTCACTTTTGGGACTTGAAAACTAGAATGTCTGCAGTCATTCAGAATACAGACCACTAAATATGGAAACAATGTTAGTAAGAGGGTATCTTCATTTAAGGAGTACAATAGAGGTCATTTCAATATTTATAAATCACTTCACAAAAAATATACATCCTTCATTTATCACTCTTTAAGCTAATGACATTGTCCTTTACAGAGCACATCCCTGCACAGCCCAGATT
>NC_056744.1:1012816866-1012826866 GCF_019279795.1 Protopterus annectens
TTTTTAAGTATATATACGGGTGTGTTCTTTAAAATGTGTTCTGATGAAATCCACAATACCTGAATGAAATTACCTAATGTTGCAATGAAATTTATAGTTTGCTGTGTCACCTTGGTCTCCTTCATCAGTTCTTTGTTGGTACATTTGCCATTCTGGTCTTTTGTAATTTTACATAACGAAAAATATTCCCCAAGCTATCTATGATCTTGAGTTTTATTCAAAACATTAGTGTATTTACTTTCATGAGAGAAAATATGAGGCTGTAATATACTAGAATGGTGAAGAAAAGGTATCCCCATGATTTATATTATCAGATGAACTCAAAGGGTTGAAAAGATAAATGAGAGAAACAAATGGTACATTATTAGAAGGGTGAATGCGTATAGAGATGGTAAAGTAAAAAAGTAAAGTTAAAGGAAACGAATCACATCTGTTGAATATATATATGTCAGTTAGCCAAGAGAAGCATTCTAGGCAGAAGTGGAAAATTCTGGGTATAATAGGAGAGCAAGGAATATTGTGGGTGAATTTCAACAATCCACTTACAAATAAATTTAATAAAAGTAAGAAAGTATGTAATGACAAGAAGGATACAGTTTGTGTTGGAGCTACAACACAAGTACTTATATAAAGAAAACTCATGTTTTGTATATCCAAATACAGAGTAATTTTTTTTTTTTTTTTTAAGAAGAGGTCTAATTGTAAAACTTTGTGTGCCACAAATTTTATGTTGGAAAGACTGAGCAAACATCATGGACATAATAGGAAACTTATCAGTTTTAAAAAAAGCAGATGAAGGGAATGCTCTAGTTCTTCATTACAGGTGTGAGAAACATGGCAGCTTGGGTTTTCAGGTTATAAGATTAATAGAAAGTTGGGTCAGGACATTAAGAATTGACGACTACAAATAGAAAACCAGTGGCAGCTATAATTACATGCATATAAAGGAATTGGTCAAAATAATAACGTGTGTATAAACTCTAGCCTACTGTTGAAATGTAAGATAGAATTTAATTAATAAATGTTTTTGATGCAATACTGATGTTTTATTTATTTAAAGTTTCTTTATTTAGTTGCCAGAAATATATATGTTCAATGGCCGTATATTTCTATTGGGGGAATATTTTATGTTTTCAGTGACAGGTGATTTAAATGTGCATAGAGGAAATAGTGCTGTTTCTGTACAGCCTAATTAAGAATTAGAGTTTTGGAAATGTTAACTCAATAATTAATTATCTTTTAGGTGTAGCAGCATGGTGAGATTTAAGCTTTTCTATAATTTTGGTGATTACTTTAAGCCACTATTAGGAAATGCAATTTTCTATGGAATTAGATATTTTATCAGCTATTAATTACATGTCAATTAAATAAGATGCAATTAATCATTGATCTGTACAACTTTACACAACTCATTTCTGCTCCAACCAAATACAGCAAACACTGCAATGAATCTAATAATCTAATCAGAGTATTCACACCTGACCCAGGTAAAATTAACTCCTCTGGTACCCAGCCAGATTCTATGACTGACCACCTCCCAATCCTTCTTAAAAGATTGTCAACTCACTGCCAGAAGGGTCCACCACTATAACACAGTCAACAAATTAACTCAGTTTAACAAAGATGCAGTCATAGAAATGCCAAAAGCTTGCAGTTGACATCTGCATGAATATTACATATTTTAATGAAACTTTTCTCACTATATTAAACCAGTTAGCCCCAACCAGACACAGAAGAGTCAAATTTAACCCTGACTGTTGGTTCATAAAAAACTACAGAACAACTTATGACAGCCAAAGACAAAGCCTGGAAATAATGGATTCATAATAAAACAGACCAATCTCCAAAACTTCAGAGAACTCCACAACTGCCCCAAATATCAATCAAATCTGAAAAACAACTCACTACACCTCAATCTAAGATACACACTCTAAGAACCCCGAACAATTCTGGTCCTGCATTAAACAATTTGTTAAACCCAGACCATGCAGCCCACCCAACCCCTACTACTACCAACCATACCCATTTTTAACCAATTCAACTCACACTTCATACAGTCAGTCATCCCCCTCATAAAGAACCATTCACTAGCCTTCTCTCCATCCGAAAAAAACTATTCTCTAAAACCTGCCTTCCACATCAACCCTGTTCCCATCTCCATTATCAAAAAAAACTTTATAAGCTAAAACCCACTACACTCCTTCTAACAATCGTTCCTCAGAATAGATTGGCATAGCTGCCATCCCTTTAGCATATCCTTTCTTCATCCACATAAGTAGATCTAGACACAAAAACTATGTACCCATTACCTAGAGAAAGTCATTACCTTACACAAAGGAGGAAACACAATTGAATTCTATAATTACCACCCTATAGCCATTATTTCTCCATTATCAAAAATCCTTGAAAAGTGTGTAAGTCCCATCTGCCCAGCACAGCATCAGGCCACACCACAGCATTACCAAAGCCCTCCTTAACTTCACCCATCACATCAACCTTAACAGGGACTCAAGACACTTTGTTTTGTCTCTATTCCTTGACTTGTTTAAGAAGTTTGTAACTGTGTACCATCAGATCCTTCTCCATAGACAATCCTCACCAGGCTTTGACACCCGCTCCATCTCCTGGTTCCAGAGCTACCTTTCTAATGGGTTACAGGCAGTACAATGGCAAGAAGAACAATTTCCATTCTTGTCCATCTCAGTCAGAGTAACACAAGGCTCAAGTTTTGGTCCCCATACTCTTTAACATGTTTATTACATGTTTATTGCACTGCTAGTAATGACACAACAGTCATTCGGTATGCTAATGATGCTATACTGATAACCACAGATAAGTCCCTCAAAGAACTTCAGGAAAAGACACAGAGAGCTTTTCCTTCTATAGAATCCCTGCTCAGCAATTCTCACCTCCTGCTGAATGTCAAGAAAACCAAGTTATTACTTTTCACATCAAAATCTGCATCTTATACAAAAAAATAACTTCTCCATGAGTTCATCAAACAACACTCCTATCAAACTTGTGTCTCACACAAAAATATTTGGTGTTATTATAGATAACCACTTAAAGTTTGATATTCACATAGAACAAGCTATCAATAAGACCTGAATGAAATGTTGATTTTGAATGGTAAAATTATATTTGTGTCTGTCACAAATACTTGTATATGGAGAAGCCCACCACGAAGCACCACTTGGATGTCATTAAATAAAAATGAAAGCAGCTTGTTCTAATGTAGCTTGTATGTTTAGGGTATATGAGTTACCCCACTAAATATATGTCACCAAATGTAAATGAGAATTATTATACACAGCCAGTAAATATTAACAGACTCATGTAAAATAACTTATCTCTAGAGCTGGACAGTTCTAATACTGAATTCAAATAAATATAAAAAATGTGGAGGCCCTTTTTTCAAAAGTCTTGGAAGAAATTTTAGTTTCATAAATAATTAAATAATTAATGAGTTAGAATTTTTTTTTTATTTTGAGAAGGAAGGAATATGTTTTAAAACTGTTACTTTATAATAGATCTCTGATACCTATTTTAATGTTCAGTAATTAAGGTGGTTTCCTCACAGGGACATTTTACATATATATTATATATTTTATACAACAATTAACTTGTTTAGCTAAGGTCAAATTTATTTTGACTTCCAAGATAGAAATGCAACAGGGAGTTGTACATCAGGACTGAGATAAACACCTTTAAATGGTGAAAATTGCACTTACAGTTTACATATTGTATTGTTAGCTTGAGGTCAGTTTAGGAGCAACATTTTGTATTGTGTAACTTGATCTAAGTTCTCAAAAACATTTGATATAGATTTTACCTGAAACTTGACTGTGGTAGGGAAGAATATGCAAGCTTTGACATGATTGCTTCTCAGGGATTTCATGGGAAACCAGCATTTCCTTCTCTTTAACATGCTGGGTGTTGAATAATTATTCTTCTATCATATTTTTACCTCATATGTAGGTCATTAGAGGAACAGCCCTAGAAGTCTTTAAAATTATTTGTTGGAATAAGACAAATATTTCACATTGGTGGATCTCAGCCAATAATGTACCAATGGGGGGGCTGTATGTCTCCTCAGTCCTAATGAGAGAGCCTGAGCTAAATTAAATATCCAGGTAATGAGGAAACTAAATCTTTTCTCACTTTCTATCCCTTCTCATAGCCCATAAATTGGTAGCTTGTTCCCCACGTAACCGTTTTCTTTGTCCTCCAGCTAATGTTATGCTTTAGTTTGCTTATGAAAAGTTTGTTTGAGCTTCAGTCTCCTGAATTCCAGCATCCAGAGCGTTTACAACACCAGTCATCTTACTCTGCTGTACAGCTGCTAGTTTTTCCACTCCTACTGTAGGAGATAAAAGAAGACTGCAAATTGTCAGTTTGTAGTTTGAGACTGCAGAGATATTAAAAGGGAATTCAAATATTTCCTGATGATCGGCTGGCCATAACCATTCAGTCTGTATTACTGTAATTATCTTCCTATCACAAGCTTCAGACTAGTTTTCTATCAGTAAAGATGATGGATTTCTAGAATCTGTCACATTTCTTCATAGATTCATGGGTTATTACTAGGCTAAAGACCATTGGGATTGTTACTAGTTACAAGCCTAGTCACATCCACCCCAAACCCATTTGGATCCCAACTATCATGGGAGTATATATAGGTTCATAGGAGGTTACTAGGCTAATGTCCCTAGGGTCTTTACAAGCCTAGCCATGTTATATCCATGTTCCCTTATTGACCATGTTAGATGGTCTATATTTGCAGCACAAGTCCATGATTAGCACTGATTGCCCCTATCCATGAGGGACATAGGTGCCACCTCCAGGGTACATTCACGGTCTTCCATCCAATTGTCTAAGTTGCACTTAAATAGGGCCATTGAGGAGCTCTGCTTTATGTGAATTGGGAGTTTATTCCAGAGGAGTGGTAATCTCTGGGAGACAGATCTGTCTCTTTAACATGTCCTGTTAATATCACAGGCTTGGTTAAGGAAGTGAATCTTGTCCCATTTGACTTGCGAATATGCAACATTTCCATTAGGGCAGGGTCATATACTGCTCTGTACCCCAGGCACAAGTCGTCGGTCTGCAGCCTATAAGATACAGAGTCTAGTGACAGGGCTTTCAGGCTATCCATCTAGGTCATGTTTTGAAGGCCCTGAATGTTCTTGGTGTGAAACTCTGTGGTCTCTCCAGCTGCTGCAGGTGTCTGGCAAGGTACATACAGAAAGGAGCGTTGTACCCTATTAGTGGTCTGATGAAGGTCAAGTACAGTAGAGTTATAAAATCCCTAGTTCTGGATGCAATGTCCTTACTTATGACTTGTTCAAGTTAGAAGGCTTTCCTTACCATTGATGTGGTGATCAAAGTTTAGGTTGCTATTAACCTGTGTTTTCAAATCTTGCATCACTGGGTTTGAGCTTAAGGGGCTACTGTCTATACTGTAATTTTCAGGGACTTCCCTTTTGCTGAAGGGGATAATGATGCATTTTTCTGCATTTAGTCTAAGTCTGTGGCTTTGGCACCAATCACTTCCTGTATAAGCCCTTTTTGTAGTATGTTAACATCATTAGGGGACTCAATGATTGCACCCAGTTTACAATCATCAGTGAACTTGGTAAGCCACAGGACATCTACTTTCTCCTAGACTTCCAAGAAATGGATTCCAAATAGTAGGGGTCCCAGTGCAGATCCTTGAATACACCACTGATAACTGGTCTACTGGTAGAGGTTAAATCCATAACTTTGACTATATGCGTTATGTCGGTGAGCCAGTTGGCTTCCCATCTAGTGATGTATGGGCTAATACCCAGCTGATGGCTTTCCATGACCTTGCAGATAAGGCTGGTAAGGCTAATGGGTCTATAGCTCCCAGGGTCATTTGATGGACTCCCTTTATGCAAGGGGATTACTGTTGCTGTTTTCCACCCTACTGGGACAAAGCCTGTGCTCGGGCTGTGATTAAAGAGAGTGCCAAGTGGTTCCACTAGGTCCCATTTCAGACTGTTTAGTAAGCAGCCTAGGATGTTATCTGGTCCCATAGAAGTCATGTTTTTGGTCTTGGAGAGTGCAGTTATGACCTGCTCTTTGGAGATACTCAGTAGAGGACTGGTGTCAGATATGCTTTGGGGTATGACTGGTGGGGACAGAGGGGTGAAGTTTGTGCCAAATCTGTCAGTCAGCAGGTTGACAATTTCCTCAGGTATAAGTATCATGGGAGTATATATTGGGGGGCATATTAGAAGGGAGGTAACTAAGGGATTTGTGGAGGGTGTGTTAGTTAGGATAATACTTTTTTTATTGACCACCTCAGTCCATAAAGGATATGGGGGCCAGACCAAGGGTAGAACTACAATTACCCATCTAGATATCAATATTTCATCTGAATATTGTCAGGGATGAGCTTTTATTTGACATGGATGGGAAGCCTATTCTGTAGTGCGGGGATACTTTGGAACACATACACAGAAAGAAAGGGCTGAACCCCATATAGTGGTCTGATGAAGGTCAAGTACATCTCACCAGCATGTTCTATTTATCTCACAAGTGAACTTCAGATCCTTAGATCTAATGTTTGTTGTGCTGTTTGTTTTACATATGTGAAACAGATCCATCAGGCTAGGGGATACTAAATTTAGTTTTGGAATACTAGAAGTGATAAGACACAAACCAAGAGGTGGTTGCTGGGAGTTGGATGTGGATTTGAGAGAATGTTATTGGATTCTCAAATTAAATGCATTGACAGAACCAGGACTTAATGATTATTTATCTTTGATGTCAGTTCTAAAGAAAAAAGCCCTAGCATGTTTAAATGCATTTTAAATGTGTTGTAAATGTTTTAAATGTGTTTCTTAAATGTATTTTAATGTCATTGTATGCACTTGAATGATTTATTTCAAATGTATTCCAGTACTGTATTTTGTGTAGAATTTTATAGTAGAAATGTACAATGTCAAGGTGTTTTAACTTAACTTAATTAATTAATTTAATTTAATTAATCAATCAACTATATGTGTATAAAATGGGTTTGACTGGTGAGGTTATTCAGTTCTGACGAAGTCTCCATATTAACAGGGGAAGAAAGCACGTAACTTTATTAAATTTGTTACATGTTCATCCTGCTTTTGTTTTTTGTGCTGCGCGTATGGTGTGACTACTACTCGTTTATTTGGACATCTTTTCTGTGATTTACTTGGTTATTTTTGGATGCCCAACCAACATTTTTTATGGAATACTGTGTTATTCTGTTTAATGATTAGCTTGTTGTCTAAGAATGTGAGACAATTGCTATATTGCCTTATGATGCCCAACTCTACCAAGTTGGCCATAGAGACAATAGGAAATTGTATATTCATGTTGTCCAGTCCTACGCTAGGGTGGGCTGTTTAGGATTCAGGATTGGATTTTAGCAGGGTCCTTCTAGGGTAGTATCTGGGATTAAGGGCTAGATGTTATATAGTACTAGGATGTGGTAGTGTTAGTTCATACATAATCTAGTTTCTGGGGTTATGAGCAAGATTGTATAGTGTTAGCATATGGTATCAATACACAAGTTAGCTGCTCTAAGCTGAATTCCACACAATGCCAGCTGTTTAACAGGTTTCAGACCTAATCGTAACTTTATACGGAAATTTTACTGTTTAGGCATTTGCTATTATACAGGGCACTGCAAACCAATGCTGCATGGTGGGAAGCTCAGCACAAACTCTCCTGATTTATAGCAGAGGAAAAAAACTTGAAAACTGACTCCTATGCCCTCTAGCTAATAAATGACCACAATTTGAGCTCCCTGGATTGCTTCCCGACTCATACAGACCAGATAAATACCTTCTGCCATAAGATGGATGATCCTGATGTTTCTTAATGTAAAAGCACAACAAAAGTAGTTTTCAACTGCGGACTAAACAACAAATACCAAACAAATAAGTCCCTGGCTAATTTGCCCTTCTGCAAGATGATCTATAGGCAAACAAAGCTGGAAAAAGCCAACAAAGATATGATGATTTTTGCCACAAAACTAAATAAATACTTTAAAAAGTGTTCAAAACCAGTAGCTATCAGTGTTCAAAACCAGTAGCTATCAGTGCAGAAAGCAAGTACAAATGTAGTAAATCAAGAACATATTCTTATCTTATCTTGGATGGCTCTGGATGCAGTTGAAGCACCTGAAAGCATTGCAGAGTGCTGTTTAAGTGAGCACAGGGCCTTGCAAACCTTCCAGAACAAAGCTTGAAAACTGACTCCTATGCCCTGTGGCCAATAAAGGACCACATTTTGAGCTCCATTCTGTCACAGAATGGATGATCCTGGAATTTCTCAATGTAAAAGCACAGCAAAGTAGCTCTCAAGTGCAGGTTTAACAATAAACAACTACCACACAACCCTGGCTAATTCACTATTCTGCAAGGCAATCTGGAGGCAAACAGAACTAGAATAAAATAGAGTATTTTTGATAAACCCTGCACCTTTATTATGCCAACCCTCAGCCCAATGCAGTTATTTAAATAACCACACAATTTCTGATGAACTGGAACAAAATGTTAAATTTTAATCTAAAAGACTGAAAATTGCTGAGGAGCCCCTGTAAAATGCTACTATTCCAGCAAAGGCATGGCAATGCTCCTTTACCAGACAGTGTTTTCATGTCTTATAATATGTGAAGAAGTAAATAAAAATCATCCAGTATGTGTTTTATCTAGAATATTTTAGCAGAAAGTTTAGAACATTATATTTTAAAAAAGATTGACATATTCTTGTGTTTGCCAGTAAGCAGGAGAATTCAATGATATTTCCAAAATAGTTTATGAATATTAACCAGAGTAGAATATAGATCCAGTCATAATTATTTTAAACAGAAAATATAAATAAATGAAACAGGACTGGTTCATTTAAATTTAATCACTGTTCAGCATGTTGATAAATGCACACCCAATTAATGACACCTATTTTACCGTAAGGCATAAATTAGCTTTGGATACAGTAGGTAATATCTGTATTATAATTTTGTTGTCTGGTTTACTTTACTTAAGATAAACAAAAATAATAGTGAAAATGCAACTAATTGAAACTTAAGTAGATATCCAAGACAGCACCAATATTAAATCATTCAAAAATTACCTTAAGGTACATACTGTTTTGATTCCATACCATGTCACTGCTTTAAAAACTACCCTAGCATCATATCTTCTTACACCCTACCATTTAAAATCTATAATTCTGCATAGCTAGTTGGCCTTGGAAATGCAATTCTCAAATTTCACATAATTTTATATGTAGATTTAAATTTGTATAGATGGATATACATTTCAAAGTTCCTAAATGAATAGAATGATACGTTGTGACCTGCTTTTTATTGTTGTATACATTCTATGACTGTATGCTCACTAAAACATTTTTTTATGTACAATGTTTTTCAAAATTTGTGGTTGTGTGCACACTGTCTTCTTTTTATGCTTTTGGCTTAGCTCTTGGCTGAAGTGGATCATTCAGACAGCCCAAAAGCCTGGCTAGCAAATGTATGAAACAAATAAATAAATACAAATAAAGCACCATAAAATCTTTAACATCCATTTGATGTATTAGACATAAGGAATTTTAGATTGTTTCATCAGAATAATAGCATTTCAGAAATGTAGCATATCATCTCATGGTTCATCTTGCAGGGGATTGCAACTCAGGTTCCTGAGATGATGTGTAAAATATTCTGTTTCTTCACGTAGTCAAGAATATGCAGTGAAATATGTTGTAGTGTGTTATGACTTACTTCTTACTCCCAGAGTTCTGCAGCTGGAGAGTGCTATATTTGGAGCCCATCATTCAATCAACAGCACTATTATTGGAATGTATAGACCAACAAAATCGAGTGACGATAACCCAGAGTAATTCATTCATTTCGTGCATGAAACACAGGAGGAAAGAATTAATAGTGGCTGGGGACTTAAATTTACCAGAAACAGACTGGAATAGTATTGATTCAACAAGA